>NC_057412.1:28042381-28056380 GCF_019320065.1 Cervus canadensis | reverse complement strand
GTTCTCTGGCCCATTTTTAAGAAGATAGGTAAAACTGCTCACTGTTTGCAGATGAACATGATCCTCTACATTAGAAAAGGTTAAACCCTTAAAGACCCAGAAAAATTACTAAGCTAATCACAGGATATATAGATAAAGTCTGCAGGATATAAAATTTAGACACACAGCAATCCCTTTGCATTTCCCTATAGACTAACAAATGAAAAAACAGCAAAGAGATTAAGAAAAACAATTTACCACTTCATCCACTGTAACAAAAAGAATTAAATTACTTAGGAGCGTCCTACTATCTACGCCTTAATAGAAACAACCAAGGACCACTGTATACATTCAGAACAAAAACTACGTACAAAACCTACTTATGTGAAAGAATGCCAAAGAGGACACAAGACACGCCGCGATTGCTGCATGAAGAGAAGAAACCATACCATGTTCTGGATTGGCACAAGAAAATTCAATATTGTCAAAATAATGGCCTATTTCTACCCAAAAGCAGCAGTGCTAAGATTCAATGGCAAAATCCTATCAACGCTACCACGGTATGTTTCACAGGAACTAGACAAAGAATTCACAATTTTATGGATAAAATACAAAACCCTCGAATAGCCAAAATACTTGGAGAAAGAAGAATGGAACTGGAGGAGATCAACCTGCCTGAACTTCAGACTCTATTACAAAGCCACAGTATTCAAGACAGGTATGGTACTGCACAAAGGACAGAAACATAGAGCAATGGACAGAATAGAAAGCCCAGAGATAAATCCGACAACTTATGGACACCTTACTTGAGACAAAGAGAGGGCAAGGAATACAATTGGAAAAAGAGCAAACCTTCTTTTAACAAGTTGGTGCTGGGAAAAACCCTCGTCAACCACTTGTAAAAGAAATGAAAACTAGAACACTTTCAAACACCATTACCACAAAAATAAATCAAAACTGATTAAAGATCGTAAATGTAAGACAGAAACTATAAAACTCCGTAGAGGACGAACAAGGCAAAACACTTCTTCCGAACATAAATCACAGCAAGATCCTCTATGACCCACCTCCCAGAATATTGGAAATAAAAGCAAAACTAAACAAATGGGACCTAATGAAACTTAAAAGCTTTTGCACTACAAAGGAAACTATAAGTAAGGTGAAAAGACAGCCCTCACTTGGAGAATTTTGAACATTATTTTGCTACTGTGTGAGATGAGTGCAATTGTGTGGCAGTTTGAGCATTCTTTTGCATTGCCTTTCTTTGGGATTGGAATGAAAACAGATTTTCCAGTCCTGTGGCCACTGCTGAGTTTTCCAGTTTTACTGGCCTATTGACTGCAGCACTTTCACAGCATCATCTTTTAGGATTTGAAAAAGCTCAACTGGAATCCCATCACCTCCACTAGCTTTGTTCATAGAGATGCTTCCAAAGTCCCACTTGACTTCCCATTCCAGGATGTCTTGCTCTAGGTGAGTGATCACACTATCGTGATTATCTGGGTTGTGAAGATCTTTTTTATATAGTTCTTCTGTGTATTCTTGCCACCTCTTCTTAATATCTTCTCCTTCTGGTAGGCCCATAGAATTTCTGTCCTTTATTGTGCCTGTCTGCATGAAATGTTCCCTTGGTGTCTCTAATTTTCTTGAAGAGATCTCTATTCTTTCCCAATCTATTTTTTTCTTCTATTTCTTTGCATTGATCACTGAGGAAGGCTTTCTTATCTCTCCTTGCTATTCTTTGGATCTCTGCATTCAAATGGGTACATCTTTCCTTTTCTCCTTTGCCTTTCATTTCTTTCCTTTTCATATCTGTTTTAAGGCCTCCTCAGACAACCCTTTTGCCTTTTTGCATTTCTTTTTCTTGGGGATGGTCTTGATCCTTGTCTCCTGTGCAATGTCATGAACCTCCATCTTCTTCAGGCGTTCTGTGTATCAGATCTAATCCCTTGAATCTATTTGTCACTTCCGCTATGTAGTCGTAAGGGATTTGGTTTAGGTCATACCTGAATGGTCTAGTAGTTTCCCCTACTTTTTTCAATTTACGTCTGAATTTGGCAATAAGGAGTTCCTGAGCTGAGCCACAGTCAGCTCCCAGTCTTGTTTTTGCTAACTGTATAGAGCTTCTCCATCTTTGGCTGCAAAGAATATAATCAATCTGACTTTGGTATTGACATCTGGTGATGTCCCTTTGTAGAGTCTTATCTTGTGTTGTTGGAAGAGGTTATTTGCTATGACCAGTGCATCCTCTTGCAAAACTCTTGTTAAACTTTGCCCTGATTCATTCTGTACTCCAAGGCCAAATTGGCCTGTTACTCCAGGTATTTCTTGACTTCCTACTTTTGCACTCCAGTCCTCTACAAAGAAAAGGACATCTCTTTAGGGTGTTAGTCCTAGAAGGTCTTGTAAATCTTCATAGAACCGTTCAACTTCAGCATTATTGGATGGGGCATAGACTTGGATTATTGTGATATTGAATGGTTTTTCCTTGGAAACAAATAGAGATCATTCTGTCATTTTTGAAGTGCATCCAAGCACTGCATTTTGTACTGTTTTGTTAACTATGATGGCTACTTCATTTCTTCTAAGGGATTCTTGCCCACAGTAGTATATCTATGGTCATCTGAGTTAAATTCACGCTTTCAAGTACACTTTAGTTCGCTGATTCCCAAAATGTCGATGTTCACTCTTGCCATTTCTTGTTTGACCACTTCCTATTTGCCTTGATTCATGGGGCTAACATTCCAGGTTTCAATGCAGTATTGCTCTTTACAGCATCAGACTTTTCTTCTATCACCAATCACAGGTACAACTGGGTGTTGTTTTTGCTTTGGCTCCTTCTATTCATTCTTTGTGGAGTCTTTCTCCACTGTTCTTTTGTAGCATATTGGGCACCTATCCACCTGGATTTTTCATGTTTCCATGTACTATCTTTTAGTGTTTTCATACTGTTCATGGGGTTCTCAAGGCAAGAATCCTGAAGTGGTTTGCCATTCCCTTCTGCAGTGAACCACTTTTTGTCAGAACTCTCTGCCATGACCCATCCATCTTGGATGACCCTACCTAGCTTGGCTCATAGTTTCACTGAGTTACACAAGGCTGTGGTCCATGTAATCAGATTGGCTAGTTTTCTGTGATGGTGGTTTTCAGTCTGTCTGCCCTCTGATGGAGAAGGATAAGAGGCTTATGAAAGCTTCCTGATGAGAGAGAATGACTGAGGGGGAAACTGGTTCTTTTTCTGAAGGGCGGGGCCATGCTCACTAAATCTTTAATCCAATTTTCTGTTGAAGAGAGGGGCTGTGTTCCCTCCCTGTTATTTGAGCTGAGACCTAACTATGGTGGAGTTAATGAAGATAATTGTGCCCTCCTTCAAAATGTCTCATGCATGAACTGCTATACTCAGTGCTCCCAACCCTGCAGCAGGCCACCACCAACCAACGCCTCCTCCATAGGTTCTTGGACACTCATGGGCAAGTTTGGGTCATTCACTTGTGGGGTCACTGCTCCTTTCTCCTGGGTCCTGATGCACACAAGGATCTGTTTGTGGCCTCCAAGAGTCCGTTTTCGCAGTCCTGTGCAAGTTCTGGCAGCACTATGGTGGGTTAATGGAGACCTCCTCTAAGAGAGCTAATGTCACACCCCTGTCTACTGCACCCAGAGCCCCTGTCCCCACAGCAGTCCACTGCTGACCCATAACTCCTCAGTTCAGTTCGGTTCAGTCGCTCAGTTGTGTCCAACTCTGTGATCCCATGAATCACAGCACGCCCAGGCCTCCCTGTCCATCACCAACTCCCAGAGTTTACTCAAACTCATGCCCATTGAGTCAGTGATGCCATCCAGCCATCTCATTCTCTGTCGTCCCCTTTTCCTCCTGCCCTCAATCCTTCATAGCATCAGGGTTTTTCAAATGAGTCAGCTCTCTGCATCAAGTGGCCAGTGTATTGGAGTTTCAGCTTCAACATCAGTCCTTCCAATGAACACCCAGGACTGATCTCCTTTAGGATGGATTGGTTGGATCTCCTTGCAGTCCAAGGGACTCTCATGAGTCCTCTCCAATACCACAGTTCAAAAGCATCGATTTCTTGGTGCTCAAATTTTTTGATAGTCCAACTCTCACATTCAAACATGACCACTGGAAAAACCATAGCCTTGACTAGATGGACCTCTGCTGACAAAGTAATGTCTCTGCTTTTTAATATGCTGTCTAGGTTGGTCATAACTGTCCTTCCAAGGAGTAAGCATCTTTTAATTTCATGGCTGAAATTTTAAAAATCACCATCCACAGTGATTTTGGAATCCAGAAAAATAAAGTCAGCCACTGTTTCCACTGTTTCCCCATCTATTTGCCATGAAGTGAGGGGACCAGATGCCATGATCTTAGTTTTCTGAATGTTGAGCTTTAAGCCAACTTTTTCACTCTCCTCTTTCACTTTCATCAAGAGGCTCTTTAGTTCTTCAATTTCTGCCATAAGGGTGGTGTCATCTGCATATCTGAGGTTATTGATATTTCTCCCGGCAATCTTGATTCCAGTTTGTGCTTCCTCCAGCCCTCCCTCCCCCCCATTTCTCATGATGTGCATTGCATATAAGTTAAATAAGCAGGGTGACAATATACAGCCTTGATGTACTCCTTTTCCTCTTTGGAACCAGTCTGTTGTTCCCTGTCCAGTTCTAACTGTTGCTTCCTTACCTGCATACAGGTTTCTTAAGAGGCAGGTCAGGTGGTCTGGTATTCCCATCTCTTTCAGAATTTTCCACAATTTATTGTGATCCACACAGTCAAAGGGTTTGGCATAGTCAATAAATCAGAAATAGGTGTTTTTCTGGAATTATTTTGCTTTTTTGTGGACAAGGAAATGTAAATCCACTCCAGTATTCTTGCCTAGAGAATTCCATGGACAGTGGAGCCTGGTGGGCTGCTGTCCATGGGATCCCACAGAGTTGGACACGACTGAAGCGACTTAGCATGCATGCATGCACTGGAGAGGGAAATGGCAACCCACTTCAGTATTCTTGCCTGGAGAATCCCAGGGATGGAGGAGCCTGGTGGGCTGCCATCTATGGGGTCGCATGGAGTCAGACACGAGCATCAGCAAGAGCGGCAGCATCTTGCTCTTTCAATGATCCAGCGGATCTTGGAAATTTGATCTCTGGTTCCTCTGCCTTTTCTAAAACCAGTTGAACATCCTCCTCAGGAGACACCCAAACATAGTTCTGTCTCAGTCTCTGTGGGACCTCTGGGTCTTGGTGTGCACAAGGTATGTTTGAGTGCTCCGAGCATCTCTGGCAGGGATGGGATTTGATTCTAAATGTGATTTCACCCTTCCTACCATCTTGCTGGGGCTTCTCCTTAGCCCTTGGATGTGGGATATCTCCTCAGAATCGCTCTAGTGCTGTGCGGCCGCTGTTCCAGTGCCTACTGTCTTGCTGGGGCTTCTCTGTCCTTGGACATGGGGTATCTCCTCACAGTTGATAATGGATAGGAACCGTGGAATAAGATTAACTTGAGAGAACTGATTATAAAATGGGACAAATATACTCAAGAACCTTTCCCCCCCTACACCCAGACAAGCTGCACAATGTAACAGACACACACATATAAAAAATACGTAATAGATATAACATTTATATATATATCTACATATATACAAAATATTAGGTTGGTGCAAAAATATTTTTGGTTTTTCATTGTTGAACTATGCTGTTTGATATTGGAATACTTTCCTAAATGTGGTTATGTTATACATCATTTTAATGCACATTTCCCACTATGTTGGTTTTTTTTTTTTTTTCACTAATGACTTATTACTCAATGTGTATTTATTTTAGGTTTATTTTAGATTATGTAAATTATGTTAGACATAAACAAATTTGAGCAATTTTCTTATTCGAGTTACAAATGGGTACAAATGGGTCAAAAAGCAGCAGAGACAACTCTCAAAATCAGCAACACATTTGACCCAAGAACTGGTAATGAACATACAGGGCAGTGATGGTTTAAGTAGTTTGCAAAATATATGGGGACCTTGAAGATGAGGAGCATAGTAGCTGGCCATCAAAAGTTGAAACGACCAATTGAGATCCATCATCAAAGTTTATCCTCTTAAAACTACATGAGAAGTTGCCTTCTTAAGCAATGTCGACCATTTTACATTCATTTGGCATTTAAAGGAAATTGAAAAGGTGAAAAACTTGATAAGTGAGCTGATTTCATGAGTTAACTGCAAATCAAAAAAAATCATTTTGTACTGCTGTGTTATCTTATTCTATGCAACAACAATTAATCTTTTCTCTATTGGATTAGAAGTGCAATGAAAAATGGATTTTATATGACAACCAGTGATGACCAGCTCTGGGGCTGGACTGAGAAGAAGCTCAAAAGCACTTTCTAAAGCCAAATTTGAACCAAAAATGGTCATGATCACTCTTTGGCTGTCTGCTGCCAGTCTGATCCACTACAGCTTTCTGAATCCTGGCAAAACTACTACATCTGAGAAGAATGCTCAGAAAATTGATGAGATGCACCAAAAACTGCTATGCCTGCAACTGGCATTGGTCAACAGAAATGACCCAATTTTTCTCCACAGTAATGCCTGAACCCAGGGAACACGAACAACACTTCAAAAGTTGAACAAATTGGGCTAAAGGGTTTTGCCTCATCTGTCATATTCACCTGACCTCTTGCCGACTGATTATTGCTTCTTCAAGCAACTTTGACAACTATTCTCCTTTGTCTTTTGTTTCTCTTCTTTTATCAGCTATTTGTAAGGCCTTCTCAGACAACCATTTTGCCTTTTTGCATTTCTTTTTCTTGGAGATGGTCCTGATCAATGCCGCCTATACAATGTAACAAAGCTCCGTCCATAGTTCTTGGGAATGCTATCAGATCTAATCCCTTGAATCTATTTGTCACTTCCACTGTATAATCATAAGGGATTTGATTTAGGTCATACCTGAATGGTCTAGTAGTTTTCCTGGCTTTATTCAACTTAAATCTGAATTTGGCAATAAGGAGTTCATGATCTGAGCCACAGCCAGCTCCTTTTTGCTGACTGTATAGAGCTCCTCCATCTTTGGCTGCAAAAAATATAATCAATCTGATTTCAGTATTGAGCAACTGATGATGTCCATGTGTAGAGTCTTCTCTTGTGTTGTTGGAAGAGGGTGTTTGCTATGGCCAGTGCATTCTCTTGGCAAAACTCTGTTAGCCTTTGACCTGCTTTTATACTCCAAGATAAAATTTGCCTGTTACCCGAGGTATCTCTTGACTTCCTACTTTTCCATGCCAGTCCTCTATAATGAAAAGGACATCTCTTTAGGGTGTTAGTTCTAGAAAGTCTTGCGGGTCTTCATAGAACCGTTCAAATTCAGCTTCTTCAGCATTATTCATCAGGGCATAGACTTGGATTACTGTGATATTGAATGTTTTTTCCTTGGAAATGAACAGAGATCATTCTGTCATTTTTTAGAGTGCATCCAAGTATTGAATTTTGGACTCTTGTTAACTGTGATGGCTACTCCATTTCTTCTAAGGGATTCTTGCTCACAGTAATCGATCTAATGGTCATCTGAGTTAAATTCATGCTTTCCAGTCCATTTTAGTTCGCTGATTCCTAAAATGTCAATGTTCACTTTTGCCATTTCCTGTTTGACCACTTCCAATTTTCCTTGATTCATGGAGCTAACATGCCAGGTTCCTATGCAGTATTGCTCTTTACAGCACCAGACTTTACTTCCATCACCAGTCATATCCACAACTTGCTGTTGTTTTTGCTTTGGCTCCATCTCTTCATTCTTTCTGGAATTATTTTTCCACTGATCTCCCTTAGCATATTGGGTGCCTACCGACATTGGAGTTCATCTTTCAAGTGCCTTATGTTTTTGCCTTTTTGTGTTATTCATGGGGTTCTCAAAGAAAGAATACTGAAGTGGTTTGTCATTCCATTCTCCAGTGGATCACTTTTATCATTACATTGGAAAAAACAAAGAACATTGCTCTGCCAGGCCTGCTGGTCCCAAGAGCATGAGAGACATATGACAATCCAGACACAAAATGTAGCTTGGAGATATCCTAGCCAATTCTACTTAAAATTTTCCAACCTGTAAAGATTGTAGATGCAGAAATGAGAATAATCTTGCCTCTTCTTTTGGCCACTAAGCTTTGAGATGTTTAGTTAAGCAGCATTATTTATCAATAACACTAGTAAGTTAATAATTAACTGATCAGTTAATAATTACCTGATACAAAATGTATAGGATAATTTGGAACATGGCAGGCATCCAATAAATTTTTCTTTTATTATATTCATTGCTTAAGCAAAGTTACGTAATTAAAACAATACGATATAAATGAAAATTCTCTTTAAAAAATCAATATAATCATTGAGCAAAATTTACATTATTAGTTGTTTTGTAAACTACATTTACTTTACCAAAATATGTTGCTTATGTATTTTATCCATGGTTGCATACTTTAATAGCTGAGACATTTTTTCTATAACAGGATTTAGAAAAACACAATAATATAATATTGTGTGGCTGGGTGAGTAAAAAATTCTCTTGGGGTGAACTTTGTTTCAACATGTCTTATCCTAAAGTTCCTATTCATTTCCAAAGTCTCTAATGAGTAGAATTTACCCTTTAAGACATCATAGTAATTTTAGATACCTCAATTATTCAATTTAATATTTATTGAGATCTTACTATGTTTAATATACTATGTATGATGTATGTTTATGTATGTGCTTATTTATTATTTATATCATGTATTATCCTGGTCAAAGGATTTGAGGCAGCTTCCAGCTATGCACATGCAAAGATATATTTAAAATATAAACATGAAGAAAGTAGATAGAGGACCACTAAAAATAGAAAAATTAATTTAAGCTATATGGTAAGTTTATTAAACATGCATATATTAAGTACTGTATCACTGAGATAAACCATGGATTTGTTCTTAGTATCTAGAATGAAGATAAATTATGGAATGTTATATGATTGACAGAAGGATTTAATAATATCCATAAATTTTATTAGAAACAGCACAGCTTTTCTGGTAATGAAGTGTGAGAAAGGTCTCCTGTGAGCCTTTTTAAATAGGTCATTCCTCACTAATGCAAGCAGTGGTCTTAAAATTATCCTTATTACAAATATAAATGCAATAATGTTCTCCTATGGCTGAATGCTATTATAGGCCTTAATGCAAATACAAGGCATCATGCAATACAATGTGATACATAGCCAATGCATTTGATTTTGTGAGAAATCAATTGGTTTAAATATAGAAATGTCTTGATTTCTGGATATATCGAATTACAAAATTAAAAATGGACATAATGCACAGATTTCAGGTACCTATCATGGATATTATTTTTCATGATTGTAATTTAATGAAAATTTATTAGCCAAAAAATGTTAAGTTCTTTGTGCCAACTTAAGGTGAGAGAAATTCATATTACTGATCTGTTCATTCAACAAATATTTGTTAAATATTTTAATAATGTCTTTGAAAACAATTACTTGTCTTAGAAAGTCTTGTCCTTGTGGCACTAATGTGCATGTCTAATTGAGTGAGTGAGTGAAAGTCGCTCAGTTGTGTCCAAATCTTTGTGACCTCATGAACTGTAGCCTGCCAGGTTCCTCTGTCCATGTAATTCTCCAGGCAAGAATACAGCAGTGGGTAGCCATTTCCTTCTCCAGGGGATCTTCCCCACCAAGGAATCGAACCAGGGTCTCCTGCATTGCAGGTGGTTTCTTTACCAGCTGAGCTACCAGGGAAGTTGTACTATTAAAGTGCAAAATATTTTATATACATCTTACATATACTGACTGTTTTATCAAAAACATTCACATTTGTAATATATATCTTTCTAGCTAATATTTATTTTTCTTGCATGCACAAAAAAATGTGTCTTTTATCTTTCAGAGGTATTTACTTCTTGCGCGTAACAAACAGCAATAGTAAGAAAAAATAACTACTACTCCTAGCTTTGTGGGCAAGTGAATGTGTTTAATTGTGCTTTTTTTAGCTCAACCATTAGAAACAGAGCCAGAGTTGTTAGACACGGAAGATTGCCTAATACCAGTTTTGTCCCCAACAGGGGTCTCAAAAGACCTTGTTGCCAGGAAACAGAGCCAAGAGTAGCACAACAAGCACAGAATGGGTATGGCTGCTTTCAGTGGGACTCTCTGCCTCTTTATTGCTCCAAGAAGTCTATGTTACCTGCTTAGCTACTCCCGTGTTTGCAGCCATTTTTTGTTTTCTCGTTATTCATCATAGTTACATGATGCATGTTATTGCTCTGCTGGGCATTTCCCAATCAATTCTATGATTTTTATTGTCCTATTTTAATTCACACACTATAGTCAGTTAATCTTCACCTTACTAAAATATCTTAAAATAAAACCTTCATTTGTATTGAATTTGTTTTTTTCTAATATATTATTAAGAGATGTCCAAGTCTAAGTTAGTTTCAAATGTCCATGTCTAAATACATAGCTTTCCTTGACCAAATCTTTTCCACAGTAATTGAAATATTGTATAGTGGAATCATCCACAGATTTTTTGACAGCTTGAGTATATTTGCAGGTGGTAGATAACCATTATTCCTTTTAAAATCTGATTTTATAATGATAATAACTAAGAATTATTTTATTAGCTTTAAATAGAGTATATATACAGTAAATGCAGATTAGTCCAGAAAATGAAAGCAGAAAAACGTGAGGAGGATCGATTTGTATTTTGTAAGACAGTGACAAGAAAAATTACCTACAGCAATAATAGTATCAAGTTAATTGGTTGTTTGGAAAATAAATTTGATTTAGATGTATCTCTAAGGAAAAAAGACTATGTCCTTTTGTGTTCAAGTAAATCATTTATTACAATGCTAGATCTGCCAAAATGCTATTTCAACAACAAAGTGACCCACATTGTATGTAAGAAACTATAAAATGAACTATACAAAAGTCTTTCAAAATAAAGATGAATTTTTAATGCTCTTGTGCATTATTGTACTTAAAAAATTAAAGTTATAATAGAAAAAATGTTTTTCCCAGTTTTCACAATATGTATTTCCCTTGCTCTACAACTATCAATTTTATATTGATGTAATTAAACATAATAATAAATCCAACTTATTTTACTACCACAAACCAATTAAAATTCAAATTTCACTAACAAAGTAGAGCTTTTTGTGTAAAGATTAGATTAATATTCATTATATTTATATGAACCAAAGGCACTATCATACAAAAACTAAAATATAGTATCTATTTTAAAACTAATAGTTATTAAATAAAACATGACAGTCATCTTAAAAATACAATGGTTAGGAGGAGGAGCCAAGATGGCGGAGGAGTAGGACGGGGAGACCACTTTCTCTCCTACAAATTCATCAAAAGAATAACTGAATGCAGAGCAAACCCCACAAAACAACTTCTGATCACTAGCTGAGGTCATCAGGCGCCCAGAAAAGCAGACCATTGTCTTCGAAAGGAGGTAGGACAAAATATAAAAGATAAAAAGTGAGACAAAAGAGCTAAGGACGGAGACCCGTCCCGGGAAGGGAGTCTTAGGCCGCCTTGCTTGGGCTAGGGTCCGGGCCTGAGTGCCCTGAGGACAATCGGAGGGAGCTTCTGTGAGGTGCCAACTTGAACTGTGGGAGACCAAAAGAGAGAAAATTAACCGGCCGGAACACACTGCCGGCCGTTCGCAGAACAAAGGGACGGAGAAAGTCCCAAGAAGAGGTCGCAGGCTGCGGACCCGCCCAGCCCCGCCGGAGGCAGGAGGCAGGGGGGAGGGGAAGGTCGCGGCGAGACACAGGGCGCAGGCACCCGACCGGCGCGGGCGGGGACTGGGGCTGGGGACGCAGAGGGCGGAAGGCGCGCGCACCCGACTGGCGCCAGCGGAAACTGAGACTGGGTCCGCGGAAGGGAGTGAGTGTGCCACACCTGGGGATAGTGCGCCCATCAAGCCCCTCGCTGCCTGGACCGCTCTGACGGGGAAGGCACAGAGAGCAGGCGCAGCTTTTCCTTCCGCGCTTTTGTGTAACACCCGAGGGCTGGAACCTAGCGCAGCGCGGGGCGCGCTCCATATAGAACAGCCGGGAGCCTGAGCAGCGCAGACGGAGAAAGCAGCGTCAGCCCCTCCCCGCAGCGTCAGCCCCGCCCCGCAGCGTCAGCCCCGCCCCGCAGCGCCAGCCCATCCCCGCAGCGTCAGCCCCTCCCAGCAGCGCAACGGAACTAGCTAACTGAATAAGAGCCCACCTCCGCCCGCCTGTGTCAGGGCGGAAATGAGGCTCTGAAGAGACCGGCAAACAGAAGCCAAATAAACAAAGGGAACCGCTTCAGAAGGGACTGGTGCAACAGATTAAAATCCCTGTAGAAAACACCGACTTCACCGGAAGGGCCCTGTAGATATCGAGAAGTGTAAGCTGGACCGAGGAGCTACCTGAAACTGAGCCGAACCCACACTGACCGCAACAGCTCCAGAGAAACTCCTAGATATATTTTTACTTTTTTTTTCTAAGTAAGGAAAAAAAAAAAAATTTTTTTTTCTTTTTATATTTTTTTCTTTTTTATTTTTTCTCTTTTATTTTCCTTTAAAATTCCCTATTACTCCCCCATTACTCCTTAACTTTCATTTACATAGATTTTTACGATTTTTTTAATTAGGGGAAAAAAAATTTTTTTTTTCTTTCTTTTTTTTTTGTTTGTTTTTTTTCTTTTTTTTCTTTTTTCTTCTTTTTTTTCCTTTCCGTTTTCTCTTTTATTTTCTATTTTTCTTTTTCTCTTATTTCTTTTAAAGTCCTCTAGTACTCCTCTACTACTCTTCATTTTCATTTTCACTACACTATAACCTTACCAAAAAAAAAAAGAGAAGCCCTATCTTTAAACCGAAGATTATTCTCTCCCAATCTTGACTCTCTGTTTTCTACCTCAGAACACCTCTATTTCCTCTTTTCCCCTTCTCTTCCCCATCCAATTCTGTGAATCCTTGTAGGTGTCTGAGATACGAGAACACTCTGGGAACAGACAGCTGCGTAGATCTGTCTCTCTCCTCTTGAGTCCCCCTTTTTCTCCTCCTGCTCATCTCTATCTCCCTCCTCCCTTTTCTCCCTCCTCCCTTTTCTCCTGTTCATGTAACTCTGTGAACCTCTCTGGGTGTCCCTAACAGGGGAGAATCTTTTCGCCATTAACCTAGAAGTTTTATTATCAGTGCTGTATAGTTGGAGAAGTCCTGAGACTACAGGAAGAATAAAACTGAAATCCAGAGGCAGGAAACTTAAGCCCAAAACCTGAGAACACCAGAAAACTCCTGACTACATGGAACTTTAAGCAATAAGTGACCGGCCAAAAGCCTCCATACCTACACTGAAACCAACCACCACCCAAGCGCCAGTAAGTTTTAGAGCAAGACATACCACGCAAATTCTCCAGCAACACAGGAACATAGCCCCGAATGTCAACATACAGACTGCCCAAGGTGACACCTAACACATAGACCCATCTCAAAACTCATTACTGGGCACTCCATTGCTCTCCAAAAAGAAGAAATCAAGTTCCACGCACCAGTACACTGACGCAAGCTTCCCTAACCAGGAAACCTTGACAAGCCAATCGTCCAACCCCACCCACTGGGTAAATCCTCCACAATAAAAAGGAACCACAGACCTCCAGAATACAGAAAGTCCACTCCAGACACAGCAATCTAAACAAGATGAAAAGGCAAAGAAATACCCAACAGGTAAAGAAAAAAGAAAAATGCCCACCAAGTCAAACAAAAGAGGAGGAGATAGGGAATCTACCTGAAAAAGAATTTAGAATAATGATAATAAAAATGATCCAAAATCTTGAAAACAAAATGGAGTTACAGATAAATAGCCTGGAGACAAGGATTGAGAAGATGCAAGAAATGTTTAACAAGGACCTAGAAGAAATAAAAAAAGAGTCAATTAAAAATGAATAATGCAATAAATGAGATCAAAAACACTGTAGAGGGAACCAAGAGAAGAAAAACGGA